>NC_081417.1:59699773-59741840 GCF_949786415.1 Peromyscus eremicus
ACTGTTGGTGGGAATGCAAACTTGTACAGCCACTCTGGAAATCAGTATGGCAGTTTCTCAGAAAATTGGGAATCGATCTTCCTCAAAACCCAGCTATACCACTCTTGGGTATATAAACAAGGAATGCTCAATCTTACCACAAGGACACATGCTCAACTATGTTCATATCAGCATTATTCATAATAGCCAGAACCTGGAAATAACCTAGATGCCCCTCAACTGAAGAATGAATAAAGAAAATTTGGCACATATGCACAGTGGAGTACTGCTCAGCAGTAAAAAAATATATATATATCATGAAATTTTCAGGCAAATGGATGGAACTAGAAAATATCATCCTGAGTGAGGTAACCCAGACTCAGAAGAACAAACATGTTATGTACTCACTCATAAGTGGATACCAGATGTAGGGCAAGGGATGGCCAGACTGTAGTCCATGGCTCCAAAGTAGCTAGCTGACAGGGAGGAACCCTGGGAGGGACACAGGGATTGCCCAGTGAAGTAGAAGTGGATGGGATCTGTATGAATCGGATGGGGGTGGGTAGCTGGTGGAAGGCAAGGAATGGGGGATGTTTTTCACACATAACCACTTCTAATATTTAAAGAAATTTTCCATTAAATTGCTCTTCCCAAATCCCAATGAGTGTCTTCAGTATGGAACCCCTTGCAATACTCCTGGTGTATGCACTCCTACTGCACAATAAATCATCTTTCCATGTTCTTTGCTTTGTCTCATTTCTACATCCTTTCTCCAAGAGTGATTATAATCTATATTCTCTGGGTAGTGGGCTCTCTCTCTCTCTCTCTCTCTCTCTCTCTCTCTCTCTCTCTCTCCTTCTCTATCTTTTTCTCCCTGGGGTTCCTCCATCCCTCCTTATCAGCAGCATACTGTTCTCTATTATCTGTGCATTCTCACTCTGAATATTTGGTTTGACTGTATAACCTGGAGTATAAACAGACAGTAAAATAGAACGGGACTATTGTGCAAATGGAACAGAGTTCTAGAGAAGAAAATAGTACACAAGTTGTATAAAGGAGGAAAAGTGAAAAATGGATGGCCTTAACTGAGGATGAAGATTAATAGAAAAATCAGTGAGGGCAGAAGGATAAAGAACAGTATGTTAAAAATAGGTGTAGGACAATACATATTTTATAAGCTTACTTAAAAGTACATGTACATATATATATATATGTGTGTGTGTGTGTGTGTGTGTGTGTGTGTGTGCAACAAATATATGAGAGGAACAGTAATAAAGGTTCAGCCTTTCAAGTCAAAATGGGCAATTACTCTGTAAGTTTGTGGATTTATTATTTTATTATAAATATCTTGCATTGTGTCTTTAAAAAGCTTTCTGATTGAAAATGTGTTATCTTACAAAAGAAATTAATGCTGTATAGATGTCATGTTAGGGAATGAATATAATTTTGTTCATTGAGTTTATTGTTCAAAGATTTCCTTTGTTGCTCTTATAAAATCTGTAGAGTGTTAAAAACAAGTAGGAGAGTTGTGGGTTTTGTTTGTTTGATTTTTATAAAATAAAGATTTTTACATCTCTATTGGGAAGATGAGTTAAAGGACACTCCACCATCCACTTCTACAATTTCAAAGCATCCCTATCTTTTAGGTATTCGTTATAGAATTTCAGTACAGATTTTGTTGAGGAATAGAACAATATATGTAAATAATGATAAATTCATTAGCTTTAGAAAATTCTTAAATAGAATAAATCTTGTTTAGAAACTTTAATGACACATTGACTTCTGCTTTATTACATTTTCATAAAAGTCATGTATTGTGAGTGTACTGAGCTCATCATTCTTTCCTTTCTTGTTTCAACCCCTCGTCTTTTAATAGATCCCTCCCATTAGTCACATTTCTACTGTGATATACTGTATACACACATGATCTTATGTATCTCTACTTGCATCCTAGGCCATCTCTTAAGTGCAGATGCTTAGATACATTGTGTAATTGTGAACACATGTCAGTTCCCTTCTTAGTCCTCTCTTCTGCTTTCATGGCACATATATTGTTCTCTCCACTCCCTTCATTTACATCCCTGAAGGACTCAGCTCTTTCTACTTCCCACCCACCCACCCTCTCTCTCTCTCTCTCTATCTATCTATCTATCTATCTATCTATCTATATATATATATATATTCTACATACCTGTGTATATATCATCTACCACTCTAAATCTAAGATCACCATATAGAGAAAATGTTCAATGTATCTGAATTTGGTTTATTTCCCTTAACATAATTAGCTCTAGTTCCATTCATTTTCCTGCCAATGTTAGAATTTTATTTCTCTTCACAATGGAATAAAATTCCACTGTATAAGTACCACATTTTCAGTAATTGATACAGCTGTAATCTTAAGGTCATTACTCCAATGGAGGCAGCTGAAGATAAGTCTGTCCTTAACTAGAAAATCAAGTGTTAAGTAGCATGGGATTGTTCTCTTTCTCCATTTCATTTTCTATCAAGTATGAAAAGGTAATACTGCAAATATCTCAAGATAATTTATTTAAATTGGATCCTGGTGAGTTGAAAATGGATTTTTCACATAATATCAGGAAGAAGCAACCTAGAGAGAAAAATATTGGAACTTCAATGCAAAGCCATTTTCAGGCCCATCACAAATTATTTTTCAAAAGTTGAAAAAATAATATGTTGAAAATACATATCTGATCAAATGAGAATATATTAACTTTAAAATATTTAATGTTATTTTCCATATAAATTATGCACATAATTTTAATTTATTTCTTACATGTCTGTGATCTGGAATATTCCTTTGTGGATAGTATTATCAATTCATAAAGCACTTTTAAAGATTTGCTTGAAAGATTAAGTCATTTCTATACCCTGAAGTTTTTAAATAAATTTCATTTTGGTCAGGTTGGTATTCAGATGTAATGGGATAACTCCCAATCATGCTTTTTGAAAATCTCAAATGCATGCACAAAGGCAGTTTCTCTGTCAGTGATGAAACAGGTTATATTTAGTTAGTAAGTTGGTGAAAGTTTTATCATCATTTTGAAACACTGCTAATATTTTTCTTACACAAATATCCAAAATTTTTTACATATTTATTATGTAGGAAAGGTCAAAAGTCATCAAACTTGTCATAGAGAAGAAAATAAAATCATTGTGTGAATAACAAATATAAAGCTTTGTAAAACTGAAAGCATCGGATTATAATCATTCTTTGAAAAAACTGATTTAAATGAATTTATAAGATAACTTTGTAAAGCATCACCATGTGACAAAATATAGTACAATGATATATACAATGAAGTAATCTATAACCAGTGCACAAAAAGATATAAGTATCCTCGTGTAGTTATGAAACTCTTCAAGTCAAACTCACATTTAAAATGTCTATTGTATTTATGATTAACACATTTATATTTCATCTTAAATATCACTATGATAAACAAGTCTAAGATGTAACAAAATGTCAAGATGATATGAGCAAACTAAAGGGACTTTCATTTAATGCAGGAAGAACAAATATATAACTAGTTCTTTTGGAAAAATTAAGCCAGATATTGCAAAAATTCCATGACATCCCCATCTTATGTTTTCTACATCTTCAAAAGTAATTCTAAATACTGTTTTCAAGGATGATTTTAAGAAGAAAATACTTGATTTAGGATTGTTTTATATAGCATTTCTATTTTTTCTATTTCTACAAGATAACTTTTAAATGAGCTGTGTAGCCCAGTAAAGGTAACATATTAATATTGATCCTTAGAAATGTTGGGAAAAAAACTGCTTAAAATGTCATGTCTCTGACTCAGAAATGGATAACACACAGGATGGATGAACTGAGAAATTAATGATAATTTAAAGTTTGAAAATAGATGAGATGTTATCATGGATTTTAATATTTCAGTTTGAGGACAGAATTTAAAACAATTACTGAAATACTTTAAAAGAACAAATAATAGAACACACATGTGTATACATATGCATGCTTACATTTGGGAGGGCATCCTAAACCTCTAAACAGAAGGTCTTAATGGTCACAAAATATGATTGTGATCTAAAGCAAGAATATATATTTGAGTCAGAACTTAGGCATTTTAAAGTCTGGCGGACAGCATTGACATTTAGAATACCTACCAATAAACACAGAAAACTCTTAAATACCAGATAAAATTATCCTGAAAAAAATATTGTGTTTAAAAACATATAGGACAACCAGTGATATATAAAGAAAATGCACAAGAAAACTATAACCTTGCCAAACAAAATACCCCTCCCTAAAATATGACAAAGAAAAGCATTAGTGTTTCAGGTCTTTTAATTCACACACACACACACACACACACACATATATATATATATATATATATATATATATATATATATTTATTTATTTATATATATAATAGTTGTACTAAAATGGAAAATTACATGAAAACACATAAGATTTCTATATGCAGCTTTTTCCAAAAAATAGAAAGATTTCTTCCAGTATGAAGGCTCATAGACTCAGTAAGCAGGCATGATTCAGAAGCCATTATTAGGAGTTCTATGGGTGATAAACAGAGACAACCAAATCAAACTAGTGGGAACTCATGAAAGTTAGATTAATGGTTGTGGAGCCTGCATGGGACTGGACTGGGCCTTCTGCATGGCAAGACAGTTGTGTAGCTTGATCTGCTTGGTGGGCCCTCTGGCTGTGGGATTAGAATCCATCTCTGGTGAATGAGGGGGCTTTTTAGAGCCCACTACTTATGATGGGACATCTCTAGCAGCCTTGAGGCGGGGGAAGGGCTTGGACTTGCCTCTACTGGATGTGCCTCCTCATAGGAGGCCTTGTCTGCTTGTGGGAGGGGAGATGGGGGTGGGTTCGGAAGGGGAGGCTGGGGGGGAGGAGGGAAGCAGAGGATCTTTGATTGGTGTGTAAAATGAATTGAAAAATTTTATATAAAAAAAGAAAAAAATTACCTCAATAAACTCATTGACTGACTCAAAGGCATGTGTATATGTTTGTGCATTCTCCATCAGTGATGGACTGTGACCTGGAGTATGTAAGCCAAACAAATCCTTTCTTCTACAGGTTGCTTTTGATCATGGTGTTTATCTCAATAACAGTGAGAAATAAACAAATACATTGGATTAGCATATTAGCAAATGGGTCAGACTTTTCATTTTAAGTATAAAAAATGACATAGAAAGAATTTGAAGAAAATAGGATCTATATATTGCTTTTTAGTTATAGTGTCTAAATTCAGTCTTGAATAATGTCTTTTCTAAAGGAGACAAAATGTAGAAAAATAGTTTTTATACCTTTGTGTACATGAAATCAAAAATGTAACTAATATTATGAAACCAGGTGACTGAAAGTAATTCATACAAAATATAAATAAGTTTAACTAGTGAAAAAAATCAAACTATTGAATAGCAGAAAATGGAAAAGAGGTCAAACATTGCAAAGATAAAAACATACAAATGCTTCTAAAGATTTTTTTTGCAGTTTTTAAAATTTATTTTATAATTTAATTTAATTTTACATATCAGCCACGGATTACCCTGTCCTCCATCCCCCCCCAGCCCACTCCACATTCCCATCTCCTCCAGGGCAAGGACTCCCCTGGGGATTCAGCTCAGCCTGGTAGATTCAGTCAAGGCAACTCCAGTCCCCTTCTCCCTTCACCCAAGCTGAGCAAAGTGTCCCTGGATAGGCCCCAGGCTCCAAACAGCCAGCTCATGCACTAAGGATAGGTCCTGGTCCCACTGCCTGGGGGCCTCCCAAACCATTCAAGTTAATCTGTCTCACTTATCCAGAGAGCCTGATCCAGTTGGGGGCTCCTTAGATATTGGTTCACAGTTCAAGTGTTTCCACTAGTTTGGCTATTTGTCCCTGTGCTTTTTCCAATCATGGTCTCAACAATTCTTGCTCATACAATCCCTCCTCTTTCTCACAGATTAGACTTCCGGAACTCCACCTGGGACCTGGCCTTGGATCTCTGCATCTGCTTCCATCAGTCATTGGATGAGAGTTCTACCACTACAGTTAGGATGTTTGGCGATCCAATCACCAGAGTAGATCAGTTTGGTCTTTCTCTCCACTATTGCCAGTAGTCTGTTGTGGAGGTATCTTTGTGGATTTCTGGGAAATTTAGCTCAGTGGTAGAGTACTTGCTTAGCAAGCACAAGGCTTTGGGTTCTGTCCTCAGCTCTGGAAAAAAAAAAAAAAAGAAGTGGTCTCCTGTGCCAACACTTCTAAAGATATTAGTTGTTGACACTAATTAGAAAACCATGTCTTGTAATTAACCCTTTAATCTTCTTCCATTCTATAGAGTGGTAGTGTTTCAGAACTCCAAGTGCATCAGTTTTTACAGGATGGTGGGGAACTGGTAAATTCCTTGCACTGTTTATTGATTGGGCTTTGAATGATGCAGCCTTTTGTAAGACTATTTGAACAATAGGGTATAAAATGTTGAATGGACATGGCTTCAGGCCTTTCTTTTCTGCAGTGTGACTCATAAATTCAGCAACAATTTAGATTCTTATTCTCTCTCTCTCTCTCTCTCTCTCTCTCTCTCTCTCTCTCTCTCTCTGTCTCTCTGTCTCTCCTGTATATCTTAGTAAGGATGTAAAATAAGGCCTTACAAATGTATTCTTGCTTTACAAACACTCTACTGAGCCATAGTGCCACCATTTATTTTACATCAAATTCTCATTGCATAGATTATGCATTAAAAAAAACCCCAAAGGGACACCAAACTCTTGGTGTTGTATACAAGAATGTAAAAGGTGACTTCCTCCTTGAGTAGTCTGGCCAAGGGCAAGCTCAAATTTGAGTTATCTACATCTATCCCTGTATTTTCTATCTGTCTATAGTGTATAATCTGTGCCTTTTCTGTATTGACTGACTGTTGCATGTGTCTGATCTGTCTGTGTGTTGTGCCTCTTCTTAACAAAGAGTTTTGCTCTGAATTTACTGAACAGCACAGAAAAACTTGGTTTGGTAAAAGAATAAGGGATTATTTACAGAAATAATTAACAGAATGATAAAAGGGAAGAAGTTACTTTACTAATCCCAACTGACAGCAAAATACAATCAATCCTGTTATCATGCTTCCAGTATTAATGGGATATTTGATTTGCTTAATGTTGCTTTTAAGATGTTGGCACCTTTCAGAAATAATTACCACAATATGTACATACACAGACAGAATACTGTGTCAAGGCCATAGAACCGCACAAAAGTTAAGATTAAAGATATGTAATAGTGGCACACATACCTTGGCAATAACCAACAGATCTGTAATTGAACTATCTAATTTCTCTAAAAAAGAGGGAAATAATGTCTAGCACTGGAAATGCAGCCAACTACTCAGGGCTAATGAAGGAGTGAATCCTCAAAGAAAGCCTAAAACTGCCATTTTCCTAAAACAGCATAATCCCTAATTGCATTCTAAATTTTTTTTCTTATACCCAAAGGTAAGTAGAGTCCTCAGTCCTCTACAAGGAAACTTCACCTTGTAAAACACAGAGACCATTACAGAAAACTTCAGCAAAGCAAAATGCAAAGTTTTGGAGTCTAATCCCAACTCACACATCTACAACACAACCTCTACACCTCAGGCCCAGGGATCATTGCCAAATTGGGGGCTAATGTGGTGAAAGGCCAGAGGAATTGGGGTTTTTTCTGTGAAACTGTATCATCTAGAAATCTCAGTACTACATCCATGAAGTTTCAATAACATGCAAGCCTAAGCATGACTTGAACAAAGATGACACCAATAAACGTGCTAATGTGGATGGAAGACAACTCAAAATGTCTTAACCCTAGACAAAGGACCACAGGCAACTAAGAAATAATGAGAGTGAGAGACATAGTCTTCTCCAGGATCGAACATAACCATTGGTTATCCACTACTAAAAGGTCATCCCTGAAAAGACACCATAGAGGCAACATTATATAGACTGAGCCTGTTATATTTTGATACTTAGGAGTACACACACACATCACCACCACCAACAACAACAACAACAACAGTTAGTGAAATTAGAAACCTGTCACAGAATATTTCCTTATGTTGCAGGTCCATTGCTCAACTGAAATGAGGCAGAGTTTCCATTCAGCTGGCCTGAATGGATCAGCTAGCCTTGGAGGACTAAGGAGAGAGAGACTGACCCAAAGGGAAGAGGCTGGGGGAAGGCTGCTTAGGGCTTTGGAGCTGGGAAGCTATTGGTGGTGGGTGTTCTAGGTGGTGGGTGTTCACAGTGGCTTGTGCTTTGGCTGGGGTTTCTTTTTTGTTATTTATTATTTGTGTACAGGTTTTGCTTTATAACAAACGGTAAAAAAAATCTTGAAGTAAACAAGAGCTTTTTTGTTTTCTTGTTTGTTTTTCCTTCTTATTTCCCTTGTTCTCATAGATATTTTAAACAGTATATACTGATAATGGTCACCCCCCTCCAGCTCTTTTCAGATCCCCTTCACCTCCTCACCCACCAAAATCCTTTCTTTCTCTTTTTCCTTCTTTCATTAGAAAACAAACAGGCAACAACAACAGCAAAACAAATGGGACAAAACAAACAACCAAACAAAAAGAGCCAAAGAAAAAGCACTATAAGCACACCTAGACACAGAACAGAGACATACACGCTGGCACACATAGACTCCCATAGAAATGGAAAACCTGAAAACACAATATGTAAGCAAAATACCTGTAAGGTTAAAAAAACGTCCAGCAAACCATTATGTGGCAAAGAGAACATTCCAAAATACCATCCAGTTCATTTGTGTTGGCCATCTTCTGTTGAGCATGGGGCCTGTTCTACGTAGAGTTTGTGTACCCAATGAGATTCTGTTAGAGAAAACCCTTTCTTCCTATATGGGCAATTGTTAGTTGGGGATAGCTTCTGGGTTAGTGATAGGAATTTGTCTCCACTTCCCCACTCAGTGCTGAAACCCCATCTGGCTTTGAAGTGTGTAGGCCCTGTGTACTGAGTTTTTAGAGGCAGAAAAGGAAGGAGGAAATGATATAATTGTATTATGATCTCAAAATTTATAGTAAAAGATCAAAGTTACACATTTTCTTAGATTGGACAAATTGATTTTTACAAAACAGAAAATCCAAGACATGGGATGGCTGCTTACAGTATTCTTTTACAGACAGGTTGAACTTATTATGCAAGCTGAGTACACAGTAGGACAGGAAGTTGAATACAAAGTCTGAAATTATCTCAAGAGATATTACCTAGTTGTGCGGTTTGAGAAAAGTTCAGTCTCTTTGAAGGCATGAGATATTTTCAGAAAGATATATCACCACTAAATTGACCAAACTGGCTGTAACCTCATTCTTCAGTCTAGGCTGGCATTAATCTTGCTTTCCTCTTGTCTCAATGTCTTACATATCAGATATGAGAGGCATATGCCACAGTGCTTGGATTTCATTTGTCTTTTACTAAGAGTTAAACATTCCTGATACATAAATGGTATATAATGCTATTGGAAACAGTGAACTGATGACTAGAAAGAAATAAGAAAGAGAAAGAGGGAGGAAGTACACAGGAAAGGAGAAAGGAAGTGGTAGAAGGAAGTAAAAGAAGGATGAAAGATAGAAAAGCAGTTAGGACAAATGATACTGATTTGTTGTTGTTGTTGTTGTTGTTGTTTTTGTTTTTGTTTTTAATTTTTGAGACAGGGTTTCTCTGTGTAACTTTGTGCCTTTCCTGGAACTCACTCTGTAGACCAGGCTGGCCTCGAACTCACAGAGATCCGCTTGCCTCTGCCTCCCAAGTGCTGGGATTAAAGGCGTGCGCACCACTGCCCAGCAATACTGATATTTTTAAGGTATGTTAAAAGTATAAGTTAAATGGTTTAGTGTAATCAAACTGTTTTTTTTTTTTGGTCTGGAGTAGGTTTAGAGTCTTGGTTGTTGTTGTTTTGGTTTTTTTTTTTAGCTCAATTTAATTGTACATCATTAAAAATTAGTCATTTCAATATATGAATATATATGTCAGTGTATCATTATAAGTGCTGTTGGAAGCCATGAGTATTCACCATTTTAAGCCCTTTTGTTAAGTAGATCATTCTTCGAATACTTCTTGTGTTGTATTTGAAAATAATATACTGCATAGTAAATTAAATTACTATCATTACAGGTATTAAAATCATCTATATAACAGTAGCCAATAATCATTTAATACCAATCTGCCCTCTCTTAGATAAATCCACCACATCATCCTGACATTCCTGGTAAATATAAAAACAAGGTGAGATTAGTTCTCATAAAAATTAAGATGACTGTCGGATTGCGAGGATATCTGTCAATAACTATGGTGCACTTATAAACATGTGAATGGAAATACAGGCGGTTCTAAATTATTTATTAAAGGCAAATAAAAGCATTATGTATTTGTGAGCCTCACTAAGAGCAAGAAAACTGCTTGCTCTTCATTCCTGACATGTTATTGGGATATGCTCATTAAACACTACACCACTACATGAGTCCATTTCTCTGATTGTGTATCTGTAAATGTATGCAAACAATTGTACTTGCCTATTGAATACCTGAAGTATTAAGGAATGTTCTATTCAGTGAATAAACCAAGTCTATAAATCTTAATTTATATATTAAGTCCTTGAAGCCTTCACTGGGTAATACTAATTCAAGTTTTTGGTTTTTGTTTTTCTTTGTTTGTTTGTCCTTTTAGAGCTATTTGAAGAGCATTCTCTGTTTTATGTTTATTGTGATTACACGGACAACAAGTCAATTTTTTTCATCTACTTTGCGCTGTTGGTAAAACAAGACCATAAATTACTAAGGTGCTTAATGAGTTTAGTAAATTACCTTCTTTAATAATATTTTAGGGAATGATGGTTTATAATTTGTTTTGTCTTTATTTATATTTATTTTTAAATATTTTATATGTTTATAAAAAACAATTCACCTGTTAGGGTGTGTGCAGGACTCCCAGCATGGATGAGGAGGTGAGCCAACATACTAAGGGTTAGGCCTTGTTTTTGAACTTGCTTGCGGCATAGGCTATTCTTCTGTTGTTCCCTGTAGCCTATTTACCCCAACTGGCTTTGGGTTTACAGATATCCTCCTACCTGTCTGGTCTTGCTTTAAGAATACTAGGATTGTAGATGTAGGCTACCTCATCTGGGTTAAACATCCATTCCATAGATTCAAACTCAGGCCCTCAGGCTTGCACAGCAAGTGTTTTATCCACTGAGTCACTTCCATAGTCATTTAAGAATAAATGATAGAGTTATGAGAACTAAAAACAAATTCTAATTTACAATTTTCTTTCCTAAATTCAGACTGCAATGCACAAACACATACACATACATACACACACACACTTATATATAATATATATATGTAGTGAAGAAATTATTTTTCATACAATTTTTCTAACTATAATATAAATTAAATGAATTTCTTTAAAAAATCTTTCTAGGAATTGAATCTTGGTAATCATTGATCTCTGAGTTTTTTACATGGATGAAAATATTAGAGATACTTAATTTTTAAGTAATATAGTTTTATATCTATCATACAAAATGTGTTATTTACTTATTATACTATCTAACTTGTCACCTAATCCAAAGTGATTGCAAATTATTACCTTTACTACTTAGGTTCTTATCATAAGGAAGTTCTCTAATTTCTCCTTTCATTTTAAGAAGAAGGGTAAGCTTCTCATTTAGCGTTCATGGCAGCAGTGGAGGAGTGATTTCAATGGGCCCATGGAAATAAATGGAAGAATTTTATACTCTAGGGGAAAGCAAATATGAAAAAGACATTTTTATGTGGACAGCAACTGCTCCTGATTAATTAAGCTAATTACATAATTATTATATTATGCTAATTATATAATTAAATATTGTGCTAATAGTATAATTAAATTTATTATGCTAATTACATAATTGTATAAAACCTTTGAATTATTTAAAAACAAGATTTTTTATGGCATTTACATTTGCTTTTTTCCTAGAACATAATTTGAGCCCTAAACTATAAAAATGTATTCATTTATAGTTTGGAAAATTATGTTTGCATTTTATGCTCACACAGTGACAGATCATTAAGATCCACATTCATTCTTCCATGTTCTTTAATTCATGTTCCATTAAGGTGAAATGTTATGATTTATATTCCAAGGTTAATGAGGGAAATGGTGGATGTCATCTTCAGGGCAGGGCACACAAATGCCTGCAGTTTTCTCTTCCCCTGTGGTTTCTCATCCCTGTGGTCCACATGCCATGAGTATCCTTGGGAGATTAGAAAAACATATATTTATTTTTTAATCATGTTAAATGTGTTACATCAGAACAAAAACTGAATTTGGAGGTGGATACTTTTCCTGATAATTTTAGGTATTGTTTAGTTGGAGTCAGCAAGTAAATAAAACAAACAAACATCAGTGACTATCTCTCAATTTTTCTAGTTTTTCTGGATCAGAGTCAGTACCATTTGAAATGTATATGGATCACAGATAAAAGGAATTTACTGTTTAGACTGTAATAATTCTGGTATTCTCCTGAGAAAAACAACCTGCTTCCTAATTCTTGGGATATGAGGATTGGCAAGCAGTTTTCTGACATGTATTTAATCTGCTGTCATTCAGTATATAAGAGACATGAAATTCTTTTAAACAACCTGGGGAAATATCATTATAGGTTTAAGGAAAGAAAAGAAACCCAGCATTAAGAAGTTTAATAAAAAAAGTAGTTAACTTGAAGATCATCATTATTTTTGCCTTTATATCCCAGTCATACCTTCCTTCTGTCAGCTTGAAATTCTCAGTTCATGAAATTCTCCGTTAAAAAGAGTTACGCCAACATAGAACAACTACACATGACTATTAAGTTTTTTTTGTACAGGTGATTGGAATAGTATAATAGGGAATGTCATAAGACACACATGGAGTGTGACAATATGTTCTTTCTAGGAAAGAGTTGGTAGAGCTTTCCACTATCAAAGTGTTACTTAACCATCAGTTAAGGTTTCTGTACTCAATCATAATGAAAGATAGTTAATATTGCTTGTTAGCTAATTTGTTGGCTGTGTTATTCTGTATATGGCTGCATAAGGCTTTCTATATTATCCAGTTCTACTGCTAATTTATTAATTTTCTACCTGGATAGCCTTTGTAGTAGGTGATGGAATGACACTCCCTACAACCATTATATGGTAAGCTTGGAATGTCTACACACCCCACAGACTTACTTAACACATTGTTGATTGTATATTCTTTTTTTTTTTTTTTTTTTTTTGGTTTTTCAAGACAGGGTTTCTCTGTGTAGCTTTGCCCCTTTCCTGGAACTCGCTTTGGAGACCAGGCTGGCCTCGAACTCACAGAGATCCGCCTGGCTCTGCCTCCCGCGTGCTGGGATTAAAGGCGTGCGCCACCACCACCCGGCTGATTGTATATTCTTTCACAATTATCATGTTCTGCTCCGGAATTGACTCACTTATCATTATATAGATTCTTCGACTCTTAGATTTTTACTTTAGATTTTTACCTGTTTTGACTGATTTAATACATTTATGTATTTGTGCTACAGAATTTAATATCTTTATATTGAAGGTAATTATTGATAAATAATAACCTAATTTTGTTGTTTTCTGAACTGTGGGAGACTGTGGATGTCTAGCTCCTACCTTTCCGACCTTTTCTAGGTTTCTTAAGAGGAGCACAGAGGAATAAGAAAATATCAGATAGAAAGAGAGCCCTGGAAGATGAGAAGAAAGACAGAAACACAGCATAACTTTGGGAGGGGCTGGATCACTAACCAACAGCCTTGAATGTTTATTCAAAAGGCTTTTTATAACATGCCAAGGGGAAAGGCAAAAGACCTCCCCCTTGCTCGATCAAAGCACACCATACAGCCAAATGCAGACCCTTCCAAATACCTGATAAATATGTCCATGATCAAATCCTCTCCTTATGCAGCCCTGCTATATGAAGCAAGCTCAGCTATTCTGACCCTGAGTAATTTGGGCCTCCACACTGATCATTTTGTAGCTACTGCAGTTTATCAGACTTCCTAAAATTCTTCTTTGTGATTGTTGGTGCAATATATGTTTACGCCGGGCGGTGGTGGTGCACGCCTTTAATCCCAGCACTCGGGAGGCAGAGCCAGGTGGATCTCTGTGAGTTCGAGGCCAGCCCGGGCTACCAAGTGAGTTCCAGGAAAAGGCGCAAAGCTACACAGAGAAACCCTGTCTCGAAAAACCAAAAAAAAAAAAAAAAAAAAAAAAAAAAAAAGCAATATATGTTTACATTAATTCATTTTTCATAGTTTTAAATTTACCCATAACATCTTACATTTAGAATGGTGTAATTCATTAAGATAAAAATTTAACTTGGATTGCACACATCTGCACACTTTTATTCAATTTGCAATATTTAAATTTTTATGTGTGTATTAGCATAATATTATTATATGAATTCCTTAATGCATTTTAGCTATGGTAGTTAATACTAATTTAGTAGTTTGTCTGTAATCAAATAGCTGTTCAACTTTGGTTAATTATTTTCAAATCACAATTATAGAAGTTTTTTAGTTAGGATTTCAATTGCTGTGATAAAACATTATGACAAAAAAAAAAACAACTTAGCAAGGAGCAGATTTATTTCGCTTATACTAGCACATGCAAACCATCATCAAAGGTATTTAGGGTAGTAAGTCAAGGCAGGAACCTGGAGACAGGAACTGAAATGGAAGTCATGGGAGGGTACTTATTATTACTTGCTCCTCATTGTCTGTTCAGTCTGCTTTTTTATAAACCAAATGACCACATGCCTAGAAATTGTAGGTACCGCCCATAGTGGGATGAGCCCTCCTTTATCAACCATCAATCAAGGTAGTCCTACAGGTCTTCATACAGGTCACTCTTATGGAGGCAATTTCTCATTTGAGAGTCCCTCTTCCTAAATATATCTAGGTTTGCGTTAATTTGGCAAAACTTAACAAGAGGCACAAGTGTTAGTAATACTGTTCTGTATAATTTATGTCAGAATGTGCGCTTTCATGGAGCTTTCATGAATTTTTCATCCGTTTTAATTAACATTGTTTTGTTTCTTTATTACTTTGATCAATTTCTATAAAGCATAATTGGTGGTATTAGGTCTTATTGGTCTTGGAAATTTTTGATTACCTCTAATTTATAAAAAGATTACAGGGTCATTTTTTTCTTAACAGGCTGTCATATTTCCTTCAGTGAATTGAATATATAATTCTATTCTCCCCTGGGATGCTGAGTTCATGCTAAAATGCTTATTCTCATCCAGACACCATAGAATGTGAAAAAGTTCATATCTGCTATTGTTATGATTTTTTCTGTTATTTTATAGACTGGTTATCATATAGTTTGTGAACTCCATTTTGTATTTGAGTATAATTGGTGACCTCTGTGCTTCTTGTGTCTAGATTTTACCTTCCTTTCACTAGTAAGAAAATTTTTCTAAAATTTTAAAATTAAAAATAAAAAATTTCTGATCAATTTCTTTCTACAGTGTTGCGATTCAGGGTTGAGGGTCTATTTGTCTTCTCTCATAATCCCCAAAGACTTTTTCATAATTATTCATTTAAGCACTTTATCTATTCTTTGGTTAGGAAAAGTCTAAAGTGTTGTCTTAGAGCTACCATTTTTTTTCTTCACTGTGATCAGTCAGCTGATGAAACTTTCCTTTGCATTTCTGCATGTCAGTCATGAATTTTTTAGGTTTTCTTTAATATTTTATTTAGTATATTTTGATCCCATTCATTTCCTCCCCCTCATAACTTCATGTTCTCTCTCTCTCTCTCTCTCTCTCTCTCTCTCTCTCTCTCTCTCTCCCTCTCGTTAACCCATAAAACAAAAAAAATCAAAAGATAAAAATCTAAAGGAAAGAAACAATGAAAGAAAGAGAACTATTAAGACAGAAAATAACACGCCAGGCGGTGGTGGCACACGCCTTTAATCCCAGCACTCGGGAGGCAGAGCCAGGTGGATCTCTGTGAGTTTGAGGCCAACCTGGTCTACCAAGTGAGTTCCAGGAAAGGCGCAAAGCTACACAGAGAAACCCTGTCTCGAAAAAAAAGACAGAAAATAACAAAGCAGAACAGAAAAGCACACTAAAAGACCAAGAATTCTTTTTGTGTTGGCCAGCTACTCCTGGTTATCCAGTGGACCTGTCTGTCATTAATTCTTACCTCTACCAATTCTATTTTCCTTTTTTTTTTATTTCTTTCAATACCTTGTAAGTAGGATTCATGTATTATTTTCCAAATTAGACAAACTTCATACATACATTTTAAAACTCCACTGAACTTTTAAAAGTGGCGATTATGGATTATTTTCCTATCCTTTCATAATTCTCATTCTTTAGGAATTCTGTTGGAATTTTAGTTTCTCCAGAAAAGAACATGATTTCCTAAATTTGTTCCTAACTTTGTGTTCATGGATTTGTGAAAATACTTGCATTTTGCCATTTTTATAGTTCTTTGGCTATGACAGACTTTCACTGGTAGGCTGGCATGTGACTCAGGATAAGTCAGCAATACTGCTAGGTCTTCAACATTTTCAACTGATGTCTAGACTGCTGAACTTCCTGTGAATCCAGGTGAAGCTACTGACTAAATTGCCTGACGCCCAATAGCACTCACAGCTTGGTCACTAACAGAATGCCAAGTGTCTCTGTGTACATATCATTCACATCTGAATCACTTGCCACAGTTTGCATCTCTTATCCAGAAGCATTCCTTTCAAGGGTGGAAATTAGAAAAATTTAGAGGGATTTCAAGATGAAGCAGAATAGGACAACTTGAATGATTGTCTTTTGATAAGCTATATATTACAAGGTGTGACATGTTATGTAATGTGCTCAAAACTCTTCTTAGAGTCCTTGATATTTTGCTAGAGTATGTTTTTAAGTCTTTTATTATTAATTTGTGATGCCTTTTGTTCTTCATTCCTTTTCTCCTTCTTTTAGAATTCACAGTCCAATAATTCTACCTTCTTAAAATTTAAACATTGGGGTTGATTTTTTATTATAATTGCATTCTTTAATGTTACACTTATTTTTGCTTTTAATTGCCTTCAATTATTTCCTTCTTATAGTGGAAAGAATTGAGCCTTACACTTTAAACATTTTCTTATATGGCTATAAAAATAAATGTTAGAAACACACGACTTAATAGCAAAATATACAGTATACAATTAAATGAGCAAAGACCTAACTACATTCAAAATAATAAGGGTAGACATTTATAACAAAATTTATCTAAGCATCAAAAACTGAAGAATAAAAATTAAAATTTTAAAAATTAATCCACAAAGAACAATCATAAAGCCTTCAAAAATGACACAGTCATCTCATTTCTTAGGGATTTAAAATGTACATTCCCACTTTCAGCACTCTTTCAGACACAGCTGAGTGACTAAACCATCTAAAAAATTACAGTGGTAGTTGTGACATTTTCTTGACACTCCTGTAAGAACAGATAATTTGTATAAACAGGTGAGGGAAAGTAAGCTCAAACCTAGGAGATTTTCTGGTTTTTCCATAATCACAAGTCTCTTGGCAAAACCAAATAGAGAATGAAGATTTTCTCACAATAGGATGGCAAGAGGCAATAATCCCTTGGGTAAGATGTCAATGTTCTCTACAAGGAGGCTGAAACTAGCCATCTATAGTGATGGTGACTACCAGGATTGACAAGACTGAGTATACAGAAAAATAATGGATTCTTTAAAATGTTTCCAGAAATAACAGCAAAAATTTATATTTATGTTTATTATGTACAAATACAGCTACAGTTATATGTATTAGTTCTCTTATGGAGTAATATTAATATGGAGTAATGTTAATGTGTAATATAATCTGAAAATATCATATACTTATCACGGCGAAAAGAGATATCACACAGAGACAGAATGTACAGTTGTAATCACCAAGACTTGAGGTTCTTTCCTCTGAGAAGAAGAAGAAATATGAGTAATATATAATTATTTGTATGAAGTATAATTAGATTATGTGTGCATGGAGTACTTACAGACTAAAGCTGTGGTGAAAGATATTCCTGTTTAATGGATAACTGTACCTATCTACAAAAATGGAAGAAATAATGTCTCTGGGACTCATTTTGTATCCTCCACTTTGAAGCTGCAAAATGAGTCCTCAGAGACAGCTGATCAAATACTCACAGTAATCTCGAGGGTCCTGAGTCTCTAGCTGGAGCCACACAATTGAGAGTCAAACAAAATCAGGTACTTAGTAGACACGTGATGATTAATACAATGCCAACCAGGCATGTATTTGCAATATTCTATGTTTTTTCTTCTTTCCAATTTTCCAGATGACCTCTTTTTTATATAAGTAATTCCACAAACTATATCTTTTATTGAAAAAGGAAACCTTATTTCATGATATATCAATATGAATCTGCATTTGTTGCATAAAACAAATGTGACTATAGTTTTCATGCTCATCACTTATAGTAAAAGACAGTGTTATCATTATTTTTTAAAACTCTATCAGATTATCTAATTCAGTATATGAGTTTAAATCTGTGAGCAGAAACTTAATGGTAACAATTTTTTGAAGGAAGAGCTTCATATTACAGTTTCAGCACTGTTTTCTTCCCTTAGTAGAATTGTAAAGCTTTTAAGTTCAAATAATTGAACATGGTGTGACTACAATGAATGCTCTGTGCCTTTGGTACAATGAAACCCTTTAATGTTTGGACACTGGTTTACCTCTGAACAGAATTACTCTTAAACACTGAAGAATACTTATCTGTCAAAACCTCCATTTGCCAGAGTGAGTAACAAGGATAGGATCAGAGGAACTAAGGCAAGCACGAACATAAAGCTAGCAAAAGCGAGCTAGTGTGCTCAAGACCCCCAGGAAAAGGCCAGTTAGGGTTACACAACACAGGAGAAATGTCACAGAAACATGGAGATGCTCTTTACGGGCTGAAGAATCTTTGACTGCTTGAAATGCATTCTGTAAGCATGCTAGGATTCAGCTACCCAACCCTCAACTGCACAGTGTTTTACTCCATTGCAGTATGAGTACAATATCATGAAACTATGATAAATATCACTAGCAAATTTTTTGATTAGTTTAAATTAGAGGTAAAATTAATTGTATTGTATTACCTCTATTAAATTATTTTTTTGTTTCTTTCTGGGATGTTGATCTATACATTACTAATATTATAGCCAAGTCTATTAATCTCTGCATTTCCAAGAGTGATAGACCATGCCCAATTTTGTATTTTGTTGTTTCATTTAGAACTTCCTGAAGAATACTAACTGATACAGCTGAAAGGACACATATAACAGTATGTTTACAAAAGCATTATAATCTTATAATTTAAGCAGGAGATATCTGTTGCTTAGATTTTACAAAAGATCATTTGAAATATATATTTATATTTTAGGATATGCTATACTTATTAGAACAGAAGCAATATTGCTGAGTATGAGTCACATGATTTTATATCTCATACCTTGCAATTTCATAATCACTTATAAATACTGTAAATTAAAATAGAACTGTTAAAATAGTTTCTACTTCAAACTTCCTTTGATAAAATTATTAACAATCCAGCCTAAATGTACACTTAAGTCATTTGTTGCTAAATAACTAGAGTTTACTCTAATTTGAACCAATCTTCATTATTTAATTTGCATTTAAAGACTGGAGAGAAAATCTTTCCTTTGCTGTGCCTGTTGATGACTTAGTGTAGAAAGCAACAAGATAAATTAAATTACATACTTCATAGCTACCCTATTACCAAATTACCTAATACATTATAGAAATTATCCATAAATGGCTTTAATGTGTGGGATAAAAAGATTTCCAAATAAATCACCATTAAGTTTCAGTTCTCCTGTGTAGTCACTCAATGACGGATAACATAAGTTGTAGGTATGATGGGAATAAATTGACAGTATCATCCCCAAATGAAGAACTTAAAGAAATATTTTTCAGAGCTCCAACATCCAATTTTCAAAAAAAAAAGAAAGAAACATAAATAACTGTTTTTCTCTTTCGCTTGACTTCCAAGGCTGCCAAAACTGAGCCTGAACTCAGCTGGGAAAGTGAGTAAAAAGGAAGAACAGGACTTATAATGTATCTTATTCACATTTATTTTCCTCAGAAGAATGGAATGGCAACTGGCCTGCAAAGGTATTTGAGCAAATCCAGTGGATGAAAATTACCATCTGATATGTCTTCCACAAGAGTGGGATAGCTCACTGACATCTAATCAGTTGAAAGTAATTTCACCACAAATAACAAAGAGTTTGGGTTTTCAGATTTGGACTGACAAATAACTATAGTATGCCATAATTCTGAGAAGACTTTAGATAATCCATCTCTATGCTTTGGGGAAACATTCAGGTAAAATTATAATTTTGATGTTCAATAAAATCTTTTCTGTCCCCTTGCCGCATTAAATGTGTATTATAATTATTCACATTACTCAAGAACTTCATCCTTTTTTACTGTAAATAAATCGGAACTAATTTTAACATGGAAGAGTTGTTGAAATGTCAGTTAACTCCACCAAGTCTTGCTTTTAATCACATTAATGTGAGAAAATTGAATTGAAGAGAGATTGACTGAATCCTTGTGCTCTTATCGGCCAATCTCTGCTAGGAAGGTACTAGACATTCAGAGTCCCTCAGCACCACCATGAGTTTTTGTGCCCTTTAGATAGACTTCCTTCTCTACACTATCTAAAAAATTCAGAATAAAAATAAGACACTTTCATCCCTTGAGGGCAATAGTTTTTAGGAATTTGAGCAACCATGTATTTTGTTTCCTCAATGAGTATTCTCAAAATGATTTAGTTTGCCCCCATACAACTGTAATAACGAATTTGCATCCCAAATCCCTGGCACTGAAAGTTGATGGCTATGACTTTGGTTTTAATTTGCTTCTTTCCATTGAACATTACTTACGTAGATTTTGACAGGATTCATGGGACTTAATGTATATTACTGTCTAGGGCAAACTTCTCTTTCTTTACAATAGATTTATGATTAACGTTTATATACCCTTAAGGATATTTTATGATACATATATCAGAAATCAATTAAAACCACCAAGGAAAAAAGTGAAGTTTTGCTCTCTGTGTTCAGCAGAGAAGAATTGTTCCCAAGACAAGAGAAATTCAAGGTGTGGCTTAAATTATCAGATAGACTTCTAACTTTAGCAAGCATCATATTATAAATCAATCCAATCAGATTCTGAGGAGACTTTATCAACACAGGCTGCAGGGATTTATACAATCTACAATGGTAATCATAGATATTTCAGGACTTATGAAACTTCTCAGGCAAAACTAAAATTGTTGAAAATTATTGAAAAGAAATGTAAGTTTTAATTTGTATAAAATGTAATAATTGAATGCAAATGATTCTACCAAACTTAAGGGTATGCTGCCTACATTTAAAAAGACATTTTCTTATAGCTGTTGAGGGAGGGAGGGTTACTCTCTGTGAGGTATATGGCTGCAAGAAGGTTACACATACAAGAGTGGATGACCACACACTCATGTACCTAAGGGTGGAACTTATTAGATCCAGGGAGTAATTAACAACAAAAGGGAAAAACAAGGCAAGAAGATGGTATGTATAAGGGGTGAGTTTGTTTCAGAGGGAGCTGTGGATAGATATGGTCAATATACATTCTACAATCATGGAACATTTTATTATTAAGGGCAGGAGAGATGTCTCAATGGTTAAGAGCTTGTACTACTCTTCCAAAGGTCCTTCATTTGGTTCTTAACACCCACAGCAGGTATCTTATAACAATCTGTATATCCAGCTCAAGGAACCAAGATCTAAGGCTCTGCAGGAATTTGCAGTAATTTTCACAAACCTATAACTCTATATATAAAATTAAAAAGAACATAAACAGTTAAAAATATTACAAAGCAGCACAACTAACAGTAGTCAATTTAGACATGTTAGGGAAGCCAACGTGTTTTAGTAGGAAATAGAGAATAAGAGAAGATGTTCATAACAATTGACTTTCTTCTTCAAGGAAAATGTCCATGAGCAAGTCAGGAATTTTCCCTGGTATTCTGCTGCTTCTGTCATTATCATATCAGTGCTTAAAATTTTTCCTAATATTGTAATTTAAGATAAAAATGTTGAGAGAGGGTGCTTGAGAGATGGTCAGTGGATAAGGCACTTGCCATGCAATCATGGAAACTAGAGTTTGATCTCTATCACTACATAAAAATCAAGCAGACGTATAACCTAACATTTAGGAGGAAAGGTAGGATTACTTGGGCAAGCTGGTTAACTAGACTAGCCGAATCAGTGAACTTAGGATTCAACAGAGAGAGCCTGCCTCAATGAATAAAGTGAGGAAGGATCAAGGCAGATAGCTATTTACAACTTTGGGCTTCAGCATGAATGAATGCTCTCACACATATATGCATACCAGCACCCATAGTCATGTAAACATGCATACAAACATATACCTGATAAGCTCTGACTCATAAAAAATGTTGTACCTAAGAGTGGCTCAGAGGTAAAGAATCTATTTAAGATGAATGTGAGCTTGAGTTTAATTCACAACAAATTTTAAAAGGGTCAGAGAAAGTTAAATATGAATTGTAATACACACACACACACACACACACACACATATATATATATATATATATACATACATAATACATGTTCACGTCTATGAAGAATAACCTTAATAGTCATATATATATATATATATATATATATATATATATATATATATATATATATATATGTGTGTGTGTGTGTGTGTGTGTGTGTATGTGTGTGTGTGTGTGTGTATAAACATACACACATATATGCATTCATTACATGGTAATTCATTGTGGGGTCATAGGTACTACTGTTACAGGGTAATTTGTATGATACTTCAGTGTGAGTACTTATATGAGTCACTGAGCAACTGATTCAGTGTTTATCAACTAAAGTACTGAGGGATTTTGGATAAAGCATCCTGATTTGAAATTACTTTATGTGTGAAATAAGCCTCAACTTGGGTCTGTTCAAGAATCATTCATACTTTGTGAGTATTTACAAGAGCTTGCTTGTATATAACACAGCCAAGTATCAGATACGGGAGAAAAACCTAGGCCCTGCCTTTGGAAGTTGGGTCACTTTGAGCAAGTGACTTGACTTTAGGGATCATCCAGTTCTTAACCTGTAAGATAAAAGCTATCAGGGCAAAGAGTTTGCTCAGTGGATCAAGTTACCTGGCACCAAACATGACGACCTGAATTCAATCTTTAGGACTCATGTAGTGGAAGGAGACAACCGATTCCAGAAATCTGTTTTCTGGTGTCCACATGGAGTATCACACATATTCACACACACACACACACACACACACACACACACACACACACACACTTAAAAAGTATGTCGATAAAGGTACATAACTTTTGTTTAACTCAATTTTGGTTTCCTCCATCAGTGGACACTTTGTGCTACAATACCCACCTTTGAGGCAAGATGTACCCACTTGTGTAAAATTGACAAGACTGTTTTTTTTATTATTGTTGTTTTACTTTTCATTTACATCCTTTTATTGAAACTACTCTTTTCTAACACAAGATATACTAATTATAGTTTCTCTTCCCCCTATTCCTTCCAGTTACTTTCTACTTCCCCACATCTCCAATCTACTCCCTTTCTATCTCTCATTAGAAAAGAACAAGCTTTGAAGAGATAGCAATCAAACATAAAATAAAATAAAATAAGGTGAAGCTGATCTTGTGATAACTGAAGTTGGACACAGCAATCCAACAGGAGGGAAAGAGTCCCAAAGGCAGGCACAAGAGTAAGAGACCCACTCTTTCTCATACTCAGGAGTTCCACAAAAATACTAAGCTAATAGCCATGATATATATGCAGAAGATCTGGTACAGACCCACGTGGAACCTGTGCTTACTGTTTCAGTCTCTGGGAGCTCATATGTGCCTTTCTTAGTTGATTCAGAGAGCCTTGTAATTATGGTGTCCTCCATCCCCTCTGGGTCTTATAATCTTTCTGCCTCCACTTCCTTGCGATTCCTTGAGTTCTCAGCAGAGGGATTTGATAGACATTCTCCACTTAGAATTTCTCTCTACAGCATAATGTCTAGCTGTGGGTCTTTACCTCAGTTCCTATCTGTTGCAGGAGAAAAACCTCTCTGATGATGAATGGATAAAGCACAAATCTATGAATATAGCAGAAAATCATTAGGAATAATTTTATTAATTTTTTTTTTAGACAAAATACTACTTAGTTTTACCCTAGGTCTCTGGGGCATTCTAGTCTCTGGTTTTTGACTACTCAAGCAGTATCAGGTATGAGTTCCCACTCATGGAGTGAGACTTAAGTCAAATAATACATTGCATGGCTACTCTCCAAGTTCTGTGCCACCATTGCCCTAGCATACATTTCAGGCAGGACAAATTGTAGGTCAGGGGTTTTGAGGCTCTTTTTGTGTCTATATTACAGTAGCCTGCAGTGTTCCTTTCTCACCAATGAGACTAGAACAGAGGGGTGAAGGCTCCATGTAAGCACAAGCTTGACTCCTCTGTGTTCAATGAGCTGTGTGAGTACTGCCCTCCACTATGGGGCCTCTCCTGTTACTTTGTGGAGAACAATTAATAAATGAGAACTGCTTCTGTAAGACAAAAGATATTGTAAATGGAACAATGTGCCAGCCTACAGAAATGGAAATGATTTTTACCCAACTCCACATACAATAGAAAACTAATATAAAACTAGTTTTATATTTAAACTACAGATTTAAACAGAATTCTCCAGAGGAAACTCAAATGGTTGATAAACTCTTAAAGAAATGGTCAATATCCTTAGATATCAGGGAAATGCAAATCAAAACTACTTTGAGATTCCATCTTACAACTGTTAAAATGGCTAAAATCAATAATACAAGTGACAGCTCATACTGGAGAGGATGAGGAGCAAGGGGAACAGTCCTCCACTGATGGTGGGAGTAAAAACTTTGTGTAGCCACTGTGGACCCAATGTGATAGTCCCTCAGAAAATTGGGTATTGTCTACCTCAATTTCCAGCTACACCACTCTTGGTCTGCTAGTGATGCTGTGAATGTGTTGCCCTGATTGATTGATAAAAAAAATGCTGATTGGCAAGTAGCCAGGCAGGAAGTGTATGTGGGACAAGCCAAGAAGAGAATTCTGGGAACAGGAAGGTTGAGTCAGGAGTCAACAGCCAGACACAGAGGGTTAATTTAAGATATAAGAACAAATAGCAAAAAGCCTGTCATGGCCATAAATAATGTAAGTTTATAAATAATGTAAGTTTCTGTGTGTTTACTTGGGTCCAAGCAGCCAGCCACGGGACTGCAGGAGCTGAACAGAACCAGGAAAACTTTAGCTACATTGGTCATATACCCAAATGACATTCTGTGCCACCATGAGTACACTTGATTAACCCTGCTCATTGTGGCTTTATTCTTAATAATCAGAAACTAGAGACAACTTAGATGTCCCTCAACAGAAGAATGGATAAAGAAAATGTGCTACATGTATACGAAGGAGTACTACTCAGCTGTTAAAAATGACATCATGAAACTTTCAGGCAAATGGAGGAAACTGGAAAAAAAATCATCCTGAGTGAGCTAATTCATCTCTAGAAAGATAAACATGATGTGTATTTGCTTATACCTGAATATTAGCCATTAAGTAAATTATAATCAAGCTACAATGCAAAGATTCAGAGAGGTTAGGTAAAGAGAAGGGTTCAAGATGTGTGTGGATCTCCCTGGAAGTGGGGAAGAGTCTAGATTTTAAGGGGGATCTGGTTGTGGATGTGGATGTGAACCGGGGATTAAGGTGGCTAGGGAGATGGCGTGGAGGGAGAGAGTGAGGGGAGAGATGGCTGGATTTGGAGAGCATTTATAAAGCTGTGTGGAAACCTAGCGCAGTGGAAAGTTCCTAGAATGTATGCAGGTGATCCTGATGAGGACTCCTAGTAATGGAGAATACAGTACCTCAACTGGCCATCTCTTGTTGCCAAGTGAGGCTTCCAATGATGGAACAGGGTTGCAACTATTCAAGTTGTTGGCCAAGGGGTTCCCAAGAAAGTTCCCAAACATACAATATGTTGCTAAGACAGGACTGTTGTGGGGCAACCACTTCTTTAATTGGATTTGAGTTCTGCTTGAAAAGAGGAAATTCATGCCTGGCATTGTAAACACAGGCAGTATGCCTGACAAGGGAATTCTGCAGCTCTAGTCCAGAATCTAATAATATTGTTTTTCTAAATGACTATGTAAAACTTATTTCTCAATATTTATATTGTGTCCACAGATTCATGCTGCATCCTCTATTTTCAGGAAGGTTTCACATGGTATTTGGTACTGGTAATGCAAAGACTCATTACTGTTCAAAATCCTGAGAACCAGCTGCTAAATGAGACAAGCTGCAAATTAGATATGTATTTCAATTTCACATCACCAAAACAAAAGTTTCAGACAGCATAACAGAAGAGAAGATGAAGGAAGTAAGAACCGGAACAGCAGCCCTGTGAAACTCTGGCCTCTGGACATGGTGTAGCTTAAGTACACATGAACACATACTAGCTGTGTTTTAAGACCTGTGCAAAATCAGTCCATTTAAAATTTTCACAAGTGAGTAGAGAGAAACTCTTCATGCCTTAGCTCACTCTAATAAGCTAGGTATTAGCAATTGTAGGGCTGGATGGAGAGAATCACATTTCACTGGGCTTAAGGCATTGGTTATCCCATACCTATGTGCACTAAGTCACAGCTAATTAGATCCATTTGTTGAATAACCAAACAAAACAAAGAAACCTTACATAAGACTAGGGCCTGAGGAAGTTGGTCAGAGGTTAAAAGTGTTTGCTCCTATTCCAAAGGACCCAGATCAGTTCTCAGCATCCATACAAACTTTTTTTTTCAAAAAGGACATGGAGTTGTGGGGGTAAGATGTGAGGCTATGATGTGGGCTCCTGAGGAGGTTGAGCAGAAGGTGAGGGTAGAAATGATCAAGCAACATCATATGCAAGTATGAAATTTAAAAGATAAATAAAAAATTACTAAGAAATTAAGTGCACTGAGATTATTGTACGATGCCACCTTCTTTACTATCCCTCCCACTGTTCTTATCCTTTCCTCCCTAAAATTCCTTTTTAAACATTCATGTCTCATTTTTGTTTTCACTTTGAGACTCATTGAATTTAACCAATCTCATCTTTGTGACTATTGGTTTGCAACTAACATTGGATTCTGGTGGGAACATACTTGAGTACAGAATTTAATACAATGACTTCTTCTATCAGTAGCTAGTAGTTTTGCAGAATTGGAAGGGTATCATGGGTCTCTCCCAGATTCCTGATTTACTCCTGATGTGCCCAGTCTTATGTAGGTCAATTGCAAGCCTCCACTCTTTTGATAACTGCAATGGATATACCATGTTCTGAGGACTGAGTTTATCAGTTCTTGTCCTCATTATTTGGCTCTTACATTCTGTTCATCTCATCTTCCAAAGTAATCCATGATCCTTGGTAGTGGTGATAATATGCTGCATGTATGAGTGATGAATAGTCATTTATCTTCAGCACCTTGAACTGTCATACAGTTCACGTATATTCACCCATGATCACTGCAAGGAGAGATTTCTCTGCTTGTATCTGGAGGAAACATTTGTCTATGTGTATAAACATACACATTGAGAAGCTATTTTGGATCATGAAATTTTTGAAAACATTACTAAACAACAGTAGTAGCCTTACCTCTAGGACATATGACATCCTAGGTTATGGCATTTTTGACTAGGTGATCAGTGGCAGGTATTGATCTCCTCATGTTGAGTGGGCTTCAAATTCAATCAGAGAACTGTTGATTAACCTGGTACAATTTTGCCACACTGTTGCATATGTGTGTATATCCTGCCTAAAATGTTGATATTAGAGATCATATAGGTCACAGCTTAGTAAGACAACTGATGCCTTTTCTTCTCACAGAAGCCTATATAACATATTACAGCTCTCTGTATCCTAGTCAACACAGTAGAGATTTCCAACTCAGTTTCTGTTCAATTTTTCTATACTCTATAGATGTATGGTATCCCCATGAATGGGTTCTTAGTACTTAGTTCTGATGGATAAGCAAGAAGAGTGGGATCCAAATTGGCTTTTTTAAAAATAATGTTGCTGATTTATTAATTTTTTTATTAAGAACTTTTTTACATTCAGTTTACACACCAATCAAAGATACCCCTCTCCCCTCCTCCCACCCCCCAGCCTCTCCTTCCTAACCTACCCACCATTCTCCCCCACAAGAAGACAAGGGCCTTCCATGAGGAGGCACATCCAGTAGAGGCAAATCCAAGACCCTTCCCCTGCCTCAAGGCTGCTAGAGGTGTGCCATCATAAGAAGTGGGCTCCAAAAAGCCCTCTCATACACCAGGTATGGATTCTAATTCCACCACCAGAGGACCCCCAAGCAAATCAAGCTTGACAAATGTCTTGCCATGCAGAGGGCCTAGTCCAGTCCCATGCAGGCTCCACAGCCATTGATCTAACTTTCATGAATTCCCACCAGTTTGGTTTGGTCATCTCTGCAGGTTTCCCCATCAGGATCCTGATGCACTTGCTCAGAGAATCCCTCTTCTCTCTCTTTGACTGAACTCCTGGAGCTCTGACTAGTGTTTGATTGTGGATCTCTGCATCTGCTTTCATCAGTGATTAGAGAAAAGCTCTGTGATGACAGTGAGGGTATTCACCAGTCTGATCACTGGGGTAAGCCAGTTCTGTTCAGGCACCCTCTCCACTGTTTCTAGTAGTCCAAGCTGGGGTCATTCTTGAAGATTGCTGGCAACTTCCCTAGCACCAGGTTTCTCTCTATCCCCATGATTTCTCCGTCTATCATGATACCTGTTTCATTGTTTTCCCACTCTATCCCTGTTCCAACTTAACCATCCAATTACCTTATGCTCTCATCCCCTATCCCATACCCTCCATTGCCCACCCCTCATCCCCAGTTTACTTATGGAGATCTCATCTATTTCTCCTGTGCAGGGCAATCCATGCATCCCCCTTTTTAGGTCTTCCTTGCTAGCTAGCTTCTCTGGAGTTGTGAGTTGTTGTCTGGTTATCCTTTGCATTACATCTAGTATCCACTTATGAGTGGGTACATACCATGTTTGTCCTTCTGAGTCTGGGTTACCTCACCCAGAATGATATTTTCTAGTTCCACCCATTTGCCTGAAAATTTCATGATGTCATTGTTTTTCTCTGATGAGTAGTACTTTATTTTGTATATGTACCACATTTTGTTTATCCATTCTTCAGTTAAGGGACATCTAGGTTGTTTCCAGGTTCTGGCTATTACAAACAATGCTGCTATGAACACAGTTCAGCATGTGTCCCTGTGGTATGATTGAGCATTCCTTGGTTATGTGCCCAAGAGCGGTATAGCTGGGTCTTGACGAACATTGATTCCCAATTTTCTGAGAAACCATTACACTGATTTCAAAAGTGGTTGTACAAGTTTTCACTCCCACCAACAATTGAGGAGTGTTCTCCTTGCTCCACATCCTCTCCAACATAAGCTGTCTGCAGTGCTTTTCATCTTCGCCATTCTGACAGGTGTAAGGTGGTATCTCAGAGTCGTTTTGCTTTGCATCTCCCTGATGACTAAGGATGCTGAGCAACTCCTTAAATGTCTCTTGGCAATTTGAAATTCTTCCTTTGAGAATTCTCTGTTTAGCTCTATAGCCCATTTTTTAAATTGGATTGTTCATTATTTTGATGTCTAGTTTCTTGATTTCTTTATATATTTTGGAGATGAGCCTTCTGTCAGATGTGGGGTTTGTGAAAAACTTTTCCCATTCTGTAGGCTGTTGTTCTGTCTTATTTACTGTGTCATTTGCCTTACAGAGGTGTCTCAGTTTCAGGCCAGTATCCCAGACACTGAGAGCATCAATTAATAAATGGGACCTCCTAATTGGCTTTTATTGTCCACTTTGCATACCTTATATTCATCTGACAGGCTCAGTTGTGAAATTAATTATATCAGAGTGGCCTGTGAACAAATCTGTGGCAGATTGTCTTGATCATGAATAGATGTAGGAGGTTCTGGCCCACTATGAATGATATTATCCCCCATAGGCAGGCTGGGTTGTATACATACCTAGATAAACTTGAACCCATAAGTGAACAGAGAACAAGAGAACCAAACATTATTCTTCATAGCTCCTACCTCCAGGTACCTACCTCCAGAGGTTTCTTTTAAGTTCCTGTCAATACTTCCCTCCTTGATGAATTTTGACCTGAAAGCTGTAAGCTAATTTAGTTAAATCCACCACCCCACAAGTTGTTTTTTGTAATAGCGTTTTATCACAGAAATTGAATGAAGGTAGAACATGTAGCAAGGGTCTTCATTGTTTAGCATGTTACTGGAGCATACCGACCAACAGCTCTTCAGAAGGTACCCACCTGGCACTGGAATTTCATTTAGTGATCCATTTTTCTTAGGAGCAGCATTATCTAGGCATTCAGGACTCCTCTTCTCTCTTCTTTTATCTTCTCTTCTCATCTCTTCTCTCTCTCTCTCTCTCTCTCTCTCTCTCTCTCTCTCTCTCTCTTTCTCTATTCCTCCTTCCCTCCCTCTGTCTCTGTCTCTGTTCTGTCTCTGTGTGTATCTACATCCTTATCTTTCTCTTAACACACACACACACACACACACACACACATATATATATATATATATATATATATATATATATTTGCTTACCAAGTTGTAAGTTCTATCGCCTTTTCAAATGCCCTTATACACTTGACCCATTCCTGTTTAAACTTCCCAACCTCTGCATTCAAGAATCAGAATCATGATTGTACCATTTTTCAGCTATGTAATCATATGGATTCTTGCTCTGCATTTGGGAATGTCATCCAGGATTACAATAATACAAGGACACTGCAGCTAATAAGTATAGAATTTGTTCTACATTAGCCTTTGTTTCCCTCCACTGGATTATGTGCTAATTTTTATTATTTTATATTATGGTTATTGAAATGAGATATGATATGCATATAACTGATTTTTAGATGAATCTACAACCATTTTCTTACAGCAATTCCATTTTTGAGTAAGAATATAGATGTGACAAATGGTGAGTTGTAAAGATTAAAATGTATTCAAACAGTATTTATTAGAAAGAAAGCAGATTATAGTTCTTAAAATGGAATGTACACTTTATATATAAAAAATATAATAGATTATACTCATCAAGAATAGACTGTAATTTGTATCTAAGCTCTGGATATAGCTGTTCTTGTATCCTTTGCTACTGTTATTTTATCTACATGTATTTATTCATCATATGTATGGCTGGTGCCACTGGATGTGTGTGTGTGTGTGTGTGTGTGTGTGTGTGTGTGTGTGTGTGTGTAGGGGAGGAGTGAGTGTGCAGATGGTATGCATGCATGCCATAGTATGCAAATGGAGGTCATAATAGAACTTGTCAGATTGGCAGCATTCAACTTTACACATTGTACCAAATTTCCATTCCGCTATTAAATGTGAAGGACTAATTTTAATACTAGTACAACTCATATAACAGCGTGCTAGCTTAATGAATACTATGTATTGCTATGGTTATTTTATTTCCTAATAGCTGTTACATGAAATATATCCCCCAGGTTTTTTAGTCTTGATGAAAAATGAATAATGTGTATGTCTTTCACTCCTTGTTTCAATACTGTGTGCTATGAGGGTGACTAAAAATTTACACAGAATATTTTTGTATATTAAGTTCAGTAATTGAGCATTGTATATCTTTGTAATTGCAGAAATCGCTTAGATTTAACAATTATATCACTAAATTGATACACATGTTCAACACAGCTTTTTTGTTTCATTTAAAGGAAAACAATCTAAAATATTGTATCATTATAAAGGTACTTTTGTTTTATCTACTTAGAAGTCAGAACTATGAATGTTTTAACATTGACTTTGATGATTTCATTTTATATCCTCTGGAATTATTCCATGTCGAAGTTGAAGAAAATCTTACTATCTGTTACATCCTAGTTATGTTTCACATACTCATCCATGGTATTGTAATACTGTAATCCAATCTCCTTCATTACTACTGTAGGTCAAGACAAACCATTACTTTCATTTCCTTCAGGCAGACATAGTAATGAGCACTTCTGGAAAAAAATATGCTTAATTTATTATCAAATGTCACTAGTGAAGGGCTTTTGTAAGTAAATGATCAGATTATTGACTGTATTTTATCATAATACCCAATAGTTTGAAATAAACTATCCTTGACTCAATGATATTGTGAATATTTTGAATTTGAAGAGAGCTGGTCTCTACCCAAGCATCACCAAAATTAAAATAAAGAAAGAAAGAAATCTAGTCTAGTAGTTTTCCAGAACCCAATTGTTTTCTGTTTCTCTTGCCTTTTCTCAGACATACTAAATGTTTTTTTAATGTATTTCCTGTCACTAATTATAAAATTACTTTTCCTCTGACACTAGTTCTTACGTCCTTTTCAATTATTGACCCATCATGTCTCTTCCCTTTCCCTCTAATGATTTTTGTAAAAGATTACTTATCTGAATATGTGAGTACCTGTATTGAATGTATTGTACACTCTGTGTGTGTGTGTGTGTGTGTGTATGTGTGTGAGTGTGTGTGTGTGAGTTTGTGTGTGTGTGTGTATATGTTTGTGTGTACCTCATACCTACAGTGGATAAAGAGGGCATTTAACTCTCTAGAAGTGGAGTTACAAGGAGTTGAGAGTAGGTACTGGGAACTGAATCTCATGTCCTTTGCAAGATCAGCAAGGGCACTTAACAAATGAGCCATCACCTAATGCTGCTTTGAATACTTTCTTGGAGTACTATTATGGCAGGTAGAATTTGTTGACAGTTCATTGCAAGGTACCTGTGTTTTATGGAAAATTCTAGTCAAATGTGTGCCAATCACTTACAAAAGCCCATGCTCAGTACCACATCATGGTAAATTGAGTATCTTCTTTTTGCCCAGAAGCACTCATTACTCTTCTGCCTGAATGAATTCTAATAAAGTCATTAGCCTGAATGTTAGGCAATGCTACTATGTTCTTTCGTTTGCTGTTTTAAAATGAGTCTGGATGCTCTAAATACCACATTAAGTAGTTTTGAAGCAGTTTTTTAAAAATTCAATTTTCTAACTACTGACCTACTTCTAGGCAATTTTAATTAGCTCACTGCATTACCATGAAGCAACAACATAAAAAGAAGTTGCCCTCAATGTTGATTTCAGCCATCAAAGAATAGACATAAGTGCTGAAAGCACCACTACTGTATTTCCTGCTAAGGAAATTTAAAGATATTATCTCTGGGTTACAGTTACAAGAGAGACATGAACGCATATAGAGGCTTTCTTTCAAATTATCATTGCAAGTTGGGGAAAAAATGAATGCAGAATTATGGCTGAGTTAAATTTACAAACTATCACAAGGTTCAACTTCACATTTACTCCCTGTTGGAATACATTGCTGTCTGGTAAAGATCACAATCTCACTACCGCCTGGCAGCTTATCTCAGTAGCGAGGCAAAATGGAGCTCCTTCCCTCCCGCAAAACTTCCTGCTCTCTACCTTCCCTTATCTAGAGAATGGCCCTGGGCCTGGAAGACTGACCTTATCTAAAACCTGTCTCTAAACAAGATGCCTGATTCATCCTTAGTGTGACCCTTGGCAGTAGGACCCTACCCTCTGCTACAGGACCCTACTATCAAGTACTAAGCCTTGTGATAAAAATATGCCACTTAATGAAAATTAGGGTTTGTCTCAAGGCACCCCAATCCTATATATTGCTTGTACTCTGGAATAAAATTGAGCTGATTCACTGAAGTCTGTCTCATGGAGGCCTCCTTCAATCTGTGTTCATGGTCCACATACAAATCTGTCACTCTTGCTTCCTCTTTCCCAATAGGACAAAAGGGGAAAGAGGACCCCCACAACTCCCTGTTTGTCATGTGTCTGTAAAAGATTGAAATTCAAAATCTTCATAAACTATGATTTTTTGTTTATAAGACCTTAAGCTAGAGCCCAGTACAGATTAATCTTGAGCTTCTGAATTTAACTCCAAAATCAGAGTGGCTAGTGACATTTTAATAATGGGAAATTAAGTATATACCTACATTTTATTAGAGATGTTGATAATCATTTTGTCTGTTTGTTTGAATGTAAAATGGCAAAAGAGTCAAGTCCATAGAGATGTTTGTTGCATAAGAGGAAATATGGACACCTGAAAAACCCACCAAATCTGTCAAGAGTCAAGAGGCAGCTGGTGTGTGATTCACAAAGCAAAGGGAGATTCCTCAGAGAATAGAATCAGATACCATATTAATATTAAACTTCCAGTGTCCAGATGGTCAGAAATTGGTTATTGTTTGCTATCTCACTCATCATATGGTATCTTGTTATAGCCACCCAAGCAAAATAATGCATCCATACAGCAAATCTGTGTAAGCTGTGAAACAGATGCTGAAGAAGTCTACAAAGAAATCCAAGTGCTTCAACAATATGTAAAAAACAATTATTTCTGAATGGAACCAACTCTCCTTTAATCAGGTTGAATTACTATATGAAGATTCCCATTTTTGAACTTTTTACTATCTATTAATGTTTTCTTTTCATCTGCCAATCCTATACAATTTTTATTATTCCAGAATGAATTGACATGTGTGAGTCCTCCAACACTGTTCTTCACACTGAGTATCCTCCTGGCTAGTCTACTTCTTTGCCTCTCCATTCAATCTCAGAATCAATTATATGCATAAAGTGTCCCTAGAAGTTTGATTGGGAATATTCTGTTTCCACCTATCAATATTGTGGGATTCAGCAATATTGAGTTATGCTATAACCATAGATACAAGATACATGAATTAGTTACTCACCTAATGCTTACATTTTTAAAACATTAACAAAGAGTACAAGACTCCAGTGTTGATGTCACATAAGAGATACTATCTGGAGCCTGAGTCAAGTCTGATACACATTATGTCAATGGATTCTTTTTAACATTTAATTATAGTCACTCAGGTATGTGTCTGGAAATGGTTTTACATTTTTCAAGTATTTATGAACATTGTTTAAAATAAAGTTGATATATAACACATGTTTTGCCAAAAGTTCATATTTTTCCATCAACTTTTAAGGTGTTATGATCTATACTGTTTTGTTGAAAACAGTAATCACCAATGCCTTGATGAGCTACTGTCAGTTATTTTTTTAAGTAATTTATTTGTTTTTACATCTCAACCAAAGATCACCTTGAATTTTTATTCTTCCTTGAACAAATATTTGACAGACTTCTCACTTATCCATAGCACCCCAATGTTCAAAATTTGCTCTTAGGTCATTCCTAGCAACAACTAAACAGAATTAATCATATGTGATTTTCTTTATACATTTCCTGATATTTTCCATATACATATCATAAACAGATATTTATCCAACTTTTAATTTATCATTTCCTTCTTAAATAAATGCAGTTGATTGACATGGAGATTTTGGAGTTACTTAGTTGGGAACATTCTTATTGCTACATACTTGTATATGCACCATCTTATTGTATCTAAGCCAGGGTTAGATTTCATGTGATAACTAACTATACATGTGACAGGCATATGAAGCCAATAATATGATAATAAAATCTACTAATATAAACTTATGAGAACAAATGAGTTTATTAAACAGATTACATCCATTTTATTTATTTCATGAATTTTGTTGTACATGGAAGGAAATGTATTCTTCTCTTCAGATTTTGCTATTTTAATAGCAGTGGCTCATAAAGAATTTAATAGCTCTATTTCTGTATCACCATAGATCATTTATAAAGAATATTGCAAATCTGTAGTTTTTCAATCATGATTTAAGTAAAATGCTGGGATGTTTGGAAACACACACACACACAAACACACATGGATTATGCCTATTTCAAATTCAGATAAAATTTTAATTTGTGGCATAAGTAATTCTTTCTTCAGAGACAATGTGTTCACAATGTTTGGCAGAAAAATATTTTGTGGTAGATAAAGAATAAACTCAAAGAAACAAGGCTGCTCAAAACTAAGATGTAATAATATACTATAGAAATTGGAACTATAGCTTTTCAAAGTCTACATATGGAAATGCATACCCCTCCCCACCCCACACAATGTAGAGCAAAATTGTCTTCGTCTCTGTCTTAGAGAGTGCTGTAGGCTAATCTATGGTGATATTTTATTTGTACTGAAATGTGATTTTATTTGTATGTTAATAAATAAAGTTGCCTGGGGGTCAGAGCTAATAGTAAGCCATAGCGGAGCTGGGCATTTGTGATGCATGCCTTTAATCCCAGCACTTGGTAGGCAGAGCTAGGTAGATCTCTGTGTGGTCAAGGATACAGCCAGCATTGGAGACATACACCTTTAATCTCAATACCAACCATAGAAGACCTGGAGGTCTGTACAAACAGGCAGTGATGAGGCAGTCATGTGGTTGGGTTTACAGCCAATGAGAAGGCAGAACAGAAAGTTTATATAAAGACAAACACACAGGAGGTAGGTCTCTCTTGGCTGAAGAGGCTAGCTGCAGAAGATGGGTAAGGCTCATAGCTCTAATATCTTGGGTTTCTTCTTTGCATTGGTTCTGTGTTTCTTATTTAATAAGACAGTCGGTTACATCTACACCAATCAGTCTTTAGAATAATTACACAGCTCCACTGTCTCAGATACAAAACAGACACAGGCAGTATGTAGAGAAGTGAATCTTGATACACTTAGTAGGAAAATGAACTTTATATAATTGCAAGTTTATTATTACATAGTACTTTTTTCATATTTTTCTGAATCAATTTTAATTTAATATACCACTTAGTTCACAGGCCACATTAAAACTGATTTGAGCCGTGTATGGTTTTTTTGAACTAATTTATTGACTTTTTTGTAGAAGTAAAAGTATAAACTTGCTGTATTGAAGACAGTATTAGAATTGAAGAAATTATTCAACATGGCTTTTGAACTAGCTTTCATTTATGCTCATGTCTAAATTTTTCTTAAATGTCTGAAAACCTCCTTTCAAGTTAATAGTCAACAAAGTCCAAGAAACTCCCTAAACAGTACGGGTTATTGCTGTAACCGGTGGCTGACAACACAGATTGGAAGTATGTCCTTTGGTTGAAGATATCATATATTTTGGACACATGAATCAGAAGATTTGAGCTTGATCTGACCTGTAATCCTCCTCCCTGAGTCCTAGCTTTCATTGTACCAGAAGGTATAACAATCAATACTTCCATGCAGCTGCCACACCTATGAACTTCAAAAATGACGAATATGTAAAAATACTCCTAAAAGTGCAATAGTGGTACTCACATCTCAGTGATAATGAACAGCTATATAATTGAACTTCAAGCCTGTTCAAAAGGAGTGAAATCAAGGTAGATATTGCAAACCTAACCAACTACCAGAGGCTATTGAAGTCATGGATCTTAAAGGAAACATATTAGCATACATTTACTAGTATATCGTAATTCTTGCCTGCATTATAAATCATTACCTTTATAACCAGAGATAAGTATACCTCTCATTGTTTTTCAAAGAAGCTTCTCTTTAAAATATAGAGACCATCATAGAAAACCACAGTTGCTGAATCCTAGAGAACAAGTGATCATGAGTGCCCTGATCTGATGGATAGAGCTACAACACAACTCTTGCCACTAAGGCTCTGGAAACATCATGGAATAGGGAGATAAAAATTGTAATAGAATGAAGACCAGGAAATCTGCTGTGACATTGTGTTCCTTGAAATGACAGGAATGTAGGTCCATGATCTCACAACCACATGACTGTCTAAACATGTTGGGAACAAAGGTAATAGAAACACTAATGGGGAACAGAAAATTCAGAAAGGGACCCCACCCCTAGGAAAAGAACTACAGGCAGCTTAGGACTGCTGAGAGAGGTAAAATTATTCTTTCCCAGGAATGTAACTCACAATTGTTTATATAATGTCCAGTGGTTGGCCCTGAAATCATATACATACAAGCAAAACATCAGATTCGCAGATTATAGTTATATAATACACATGAGTGTATGTGTAGCAATAATAATCAAAGAAAAAAAGGTCATGAATTTGACATGGTTACAGTAAGGGGGTGAGGACTTTGAACAAGTTGTAGGGAGGATGGGAAGGGAGGAAGTGATATAATTATATTTTAATTAAAAAATTTCAAATTACTAAGAAATTTGTCTAATAATTTAAAAGATGACTACATAAACAAACAAATAGGTACTGCAATTAGGGTTATAGATAACATATACAAAATACTGTTATTTATAACCCACATGTGGCACATATCATACTTGTCATGAAAAAAGTCAATATTTTATAAAATTCAAATATAAATGACATCCTATCACTCATCCTGTAATCTATTAACTTAAATACAATGAAACTTGCAAAACTTGTTTAAAAATGTTCAAAGAGTTTCACAATGACTTCGTACATGAAAGCCTTTGATGAATCGCTGGTATGAATGTAAAGCTTTCAAGCAGGAGTTGATCAAAATTTACCTGTCTTTTAACAGACTGGGAACTGCAAACACAGCAGAAGATTCAGAAGAAATAAACTACTGAATTTAAGTAGTTGTACTAGAACTTGGGAAGAGTTTTCAATGAAGTTTCATTTTTAATTTGGAGAGTTATATTCTCAGTGTGATGGAATTTAAGTGAGAGGATCCATAATTTTGTAGTAGTTAATTTTAGAAAACATTCAAAATGATTATAGAGACAACTCACATGATGAGTTTTGACTCACAAATATGCTTCATTAAGAAAAATGATCCCTGTACAGGGAAAAATCAGTAACTGCCTAAATATTTAAGCCCAAATATTTATATACTTCTGTAAAAGATTAAAATTGAGGATATCCTCCATGTAGTTAAATTGATTCTGAACTTATCAGAAAATGAACACCTGAGATAAAAGTAGAGAATATATTTTCCCAAAGATATAATGATGCACACATAAATTAAAACTGATGATGAGGTAAATTAATAAGTATCATGTAGAAGAGTTAAAACAATATTGTGGATAACATTTTTTTAAAAATTCAATGATGAAAAGGAAAATGGAGTTTTGCATATCTGTATAGAATACAAAACTGAGGTATAGATAAAACAACTTTGAGTGCCACGTTGAAAGTCTCTGTGTTGTATGTATGCCAGAAGTAATTTTTGTTACATTTAATGTTTAGAATATCAGTGCTAAATTTGCTTTGTATAACTGGGAAGACCTGTCTTTTTGGCTATCACTGTGTTTATATAAGTTGATGGTGAACATGGAGATAAGTCAATATGCGTATGAACTAGGTAATGATAATATTTGGGTAATAACTATGGTAAACAGGAATATAATTCAGTATACATGTGCACTGGGTAATTGTCACATCTGTATAATAACTAACACAACTCCATAAACATTGTTTGTTAATGAATTAGTAAATCACACATGCACTGACAATATTTTCTAGTATTTATAATTGAAAACTTACTAATATTTTTCAAAAACTGCCATTTTTATTGATTCATACTTCCTTCTGTACTCCATGCATATTCAGAACCAAAGAAATACTTTTTATATGGCATGAAATTAAACTTTTATCCCATTATCTTAAGTTGTGAACTTGATAAGAGTGAAGTACAGCTTGTAATCAAATTCAAATCCATATAATTATGTAAGTTTTAATATTAGAGTCTAGAAGAACATAAATGTTTAATATACTGTAAATATTCTGTTACTCACTCTATATGGTTTCCTTGAAATCAATATTTCTATTATAGGCCCTTAACTAGAGATATGATGAATAATAGCAGTGGCAAAATCTACTTGAACCCATTAAAACATGTTATAACATTTTCTGAAAAATTACAGCTCCTACCAAACAGCATTAGCTATATATAATAGTTTTTACTAAGTACCTATATACAAATTATAAAATCTGATGTTATTTTATTATAGATTATCTGTAATTATTGTCACATTAAATAACCCTTAAGTAGTTTATCTTCACATTCACATATATGTAGAAGTGGGCATAAAAATATTCTCCAAATTGCACAAATGGCAATTGGAGATGCAAGAGCTTGAAGTTACCCTTCATCTAGAATTCATGGTACACTTTATTACTTCAATATAAGAAGCAATTTTCACCCATATTAAGCACAATTTCATATTATTTTTATAGAGATATAGCCACTATTCCCCAAAAAACTTTATGAGAGCAATGTAATATTTATAAATTTTAAGACATGTAATAAAAAGAATATGCACTTAAAAAGTATCTATGGAGGCACAGAATCATCAGTTAGGCGGGCATCCATAAATTAAGCATAATCAAAATCTTATATTGGCTCTCAGATCTAAAGATTTTTAATACTAATAAATTAACAGTATATTAATTATGTTGATTATTAAGGAAGCAGAAGACAGCTTTGAAGAATCACTGTTTTGTGATTAAAAACTTTTAGCTGTCAAACAAAGATGGAATTTTCTCAACATAATGGAGGACTGGAAGCAAAATTTTGAGTAAATAACACATTGAAATACTGAAAGAAATTCATTAAAATAAAGAACAATGAATACACAGGAGCATCTTTATATCAAGTAATATTGTGTTTTCCCACAATAAAAAAATAAAAAATAATAATAAATAAAAAAATGTCAAATGTCACATAAAAATTATTCAATCTAAAAAAATCAATAATTGGAAAAATTTTTAAAAATTAAAAGTAAAAAAGATTGTTTTCTATATGAAAAAAATTCCAAATATCTGCATTAAAATTAATGTCAAACTTTTGAATTTTTATATCAGTTAGCTATAGTGTTTTAAGAATGTCCTTTGCTGAGGAAGACTTTTATTTACAAAATTATAAAATACACAAGCAAATTTAAGAAATTTAAGAAGAAAAACATAGACTTACACTGAGAAAGAAATAATGCCTAAAATTTTATAGCTTAACAAAACTTAAATATGCATGGATATAGGTTTCAATCTATCTAATTTCTTTTTTTCATACTGATATTCATATTCAAGAAAATCTCTGTGCACAGCACAGTAGTGTTTTTTGCTTCCTTTAGTTTGGTATTTAGCAGTATATACTTGACTTCATGAAATTTCAAAAACTGAGTCCAAATATTATATGAAAATACAACTCAAAAATAACTATGAAACAAATAAAATAAGCAATGTTTGGCATAGTTATCCAATGAGACATCATTGCTCAATAGTTCTTATTTTTAAAACTATTTTACATTTATTTTAAACTGTATGAATATGTGTGTGTCTTCTGTGGGGTTTGTGCACATGAGTGCACTGTCTGCAAAGGACAGAAGAGAGCATTGGTTTCCCTAGAGCTGGAGTTACAGTGGTTGTTACCAACCCACCATGGGTAGTGGGGACAGAACTCAAATTTTCTGGAAGACCGCTATGTTATATTAACTACTGAGACATCTCTCCAACCAATTCAGGCTACATGTCCCCTGTTGCTAGGAGTCTTAGATGAGTTCATCCTTGTTTATTCATGGGAATTTCACTTGTACCAGGTTTCTACCTGACCCTGAAATGACCCCTTTATAGTTGCCTCTTTCAGTATCTCCCACCCACTGCACCCCTACCTGATCCCTCATGTTACCATTCCCACCAACTTCCAGGCTACCCATGAAATGAGGGTTGATTTCCAAAATATATAAAGAAGTCAAGAAACTAGTCATCAAAAAAACCAAAAATGGAATTTGTTACTGCTAATCCTTCCTACTTACTGTGTCTTCACTTAGTTAACTTTCTGGGATATATATGACCAAACTACATTCTTATAAACTATATTAGATGAAAGCCAATTCTAATATTTTAACTTAATTGTCCCATGAAAGACCCTATCTCTAAATACAGTCAACTGCTGAGGTACTAGAATATAAATCAACATACATGTTTGGAGGAATAAGATTCTGCCCTTAAAATTTTCAACAATGTATGA